>NC_087115.1:7500-25000 GCF_963855985.1 Ostrinia nubilalis | reverse complement strand
AGCACCTCCTCTCCTGTCTCCATTGCGTCCTTAGACGAGACGACAATGGAGTGCAGGGCCGACCTGGTCGGCTGCTGGACAGTCCGGGCCGCCGCCACGCTGGCGTAGGTTGTCGTGTTGGCTGTGTCCCGCTGTTGGACCACCTGCTCCTTTATATCATCCAGTTTCCTACTATTTTCCAGCAAAAGTCTCCTATTCTCCCTTATTTCCTCCACTATCCTGTCCTGATCCACTCTCTCTTCCCTATCCTTTTCCTCTTCTCTTTCCGGTTCAGGCTCAACCAGGGTCTTTCCGGGAGCCTTCCCCTTCCTCTCCAACTCCGCTTCCTTAACTAACTGGTAGAGTCGATCCAGAGCCTGTGTGACGTCAGTTTTTATGTCACCCCTAAGGTTCCTGGCTGTTCCTAGGCTCATCTTCGCCTTCTGGAGACAGGCTCTGGCATCGGCTGTCCGGTCTTTAGTGGGTGGTTTAGGTGAGCACGCCGAAGCGGCCTCGGTAGATGCCCGACGCACTGGCGCCGGCTTCTTCGGGGCCTTTGGTGGCTCGGCCCGCGGCGGGGTTGAGTCGGACGCCGAGGAAAGCCCAGCTTTCCCTGCCTCCCACTCGCCGACGCTGCGTCTCACCTTCCCTGGTCTCCGAATTGGTGGAGAATCAGGAGACTTTTGCTGTACTTCGTCTGTTGTCCTCTTAGCTGGCGTACGAAACCCAAACATGATGCTAGAGGTGTACGTCAGTTACAATAAAAACACAAGTAAACAATAAAATATAGAGTCAAAAGACCGCGTAAAATAAAATAAGATAAAAAGTTTGTAAAAGTTGTATAAAGTGTATATAATATAATGTCAAATTTATTTACAGATGGTTCCCGAGCAAGCAGAGCAGCCGTCGCAGTCTGGTAAGTTACTAGGCAGTTGTCTCTTATACTAATTTTCGTCTTTTTACTTTTCAGGTACCAGCTACAACGGCAGCGCAGTCGGGAGCGGTCGATTTTTACAAAAAATTGTAAAATAAAATGGTTTACTTGTCTAAAATATGTCTAAAATATACTAAAACTAACTAAAACTAAACCCAGATTTTTTCAAAATGTCCCTCAGTGTCGACACTACCCAAAACAACCGAGAACAGAAATAAAAATTTTTGGCCCGATCTAAAAAGTTAACCTAGTAAAAGAGAAAAGGGTGGGTGGGCGGGCAAATTTTTCGATTTGTATGCGTCGGATCGCAACAAATGAGGTGTCCACGGATAGGGCTCGTCGAGACGGACAAAATAAGACGGTCAACGCCTGGGGTCGCCCTGAAAAATTTTGAAAAAGACGTCCAAAAACCGTTTCAGAAATCCTAAAATCCGCCAAAAAAGCAAGTTTTAGTATGGAACGATATCAATCGAACGTCAGGGGAGTGCTAAGCCGAAAGGGGTGAGTCTATTAAAGCGAAAAAATTTTGAAAAACGGACCAAAAATACCAAAGTTGTAAATTTTTGTATGAAAATATTCTAAGTCAATATTAAAAATTTGAAAAGTCGAAAATTTCCACGAAAATCGATTTTTCGCGTGTCTAACGTCACGAGGGTGTTTACTAAAAATATTACGCACAATTTGATGTATAACACGTGGGGGTGCGTTTAAATTTTGAAGAAAATTTGAGTTGATTTTGTTTGCAAATCGATTTACCACATCACCTCGGTATGACCCAAAATTTCGACTGTCCTGCAAATTCCTCGATTTGTATGCGTCGGATCGCAACAAATGAGGTGTCCACGGATAGGGCTCGTCGAGACGGACAAAATAAGACGGTCAACGCCTGGGGTCGCCCTGAAAAATTTTGAAAAAGACGTCCAAAAACCGTTTCAGAAATCCTAAAATCCGCCAAAAAAGCAAGTTTTAGTATGGAACGATATCAATCGAACGTCAGGGGAGTGCTAAGCCGAAAGGGGTGAGTCTATTAAAGCGAAAAAATTTTGAAAAACGGACCAAAAATACCAAAGTTGTAAATTTTTGTATGAAAATATTCTAAGTCAATATTAAAAATTTGAAAAGTCGAAAATTTCCACGAAAATCGATTTTTCGCGTGTCTAACGTCACGAGGGTGTTTACTAAAAATATTACGCACAATTTGATGTATAACACGTGGGGGTGCGTTTAAATTTTGAAGAAAATTTGAGTTGGTTAGGTTAGGTTAGGTTAGGTTAGGTTAGGTTAGGTTAGGTTAGGTTAGGTTAGGTTAGGTTAGGTTAGGTTAGGTTAGGTTAGGTTAGGTTAGGTTAGGTTAGGTTAGGTTAGGTTAGGTTAGGTTAGGTTAGGTTAGGTTAGGTTAGGTTAGGTTAGGTTAGGTTAGGTTAGGTTAGGTTAGGTTAGGTTAGGTTAGGTTAGGTTAGGTTAGGTTAGGTTAGGTTAGGTTAGGTTAGGTTAGGTTAGGTTAGGTTAGGTTTTTTTTTTTTTTTTTTTTTTTTTTTTTTTTTTTTTTTTTTTTTTTTTTTTTTCTATTTACCTCTAGCATAACCAGAGCCTTTTGCAATATTTGATTTTCAATTTTTTTGCTATGGTGTTTTAGAGTTAAAAGTTAGTTGTTTGATTATTTTCTGTGTTTGGTTTCATTTTTATATATACTTTTGAAAAGGTTGTCTCCATTTGCTATTATTATTTTTTTTTACTAATATTACTACGAATTTTGCTGTTGGTTTGTATCTAAAAGTTCTATTTACTATATTTAATTTACTATTTTGCCAAAATTTTTGTGTTTTAATTTATTTGCAGGTAACATTACACTGCTAAAGTGTTTTGACTATATTCTCATAATATAGTATTAACACTTTACTATTGTGCCGTTCGCCTGAAATATCTATGTAAAATTTTGTTATTAAAATTGATCAATTTGTTCATCAAATTGACTCCAATTTTTATTATTTCTAATTTTTGATTTATTTTAAATTGAATTTATCTGCCGAATTTAAATATTACGCATTTGGAGTCAGTTGAATTTAAAAGTTTTTTAGGACCTAGAGTTGCTACCTAACCACCTAACGATATTAACAAAGGAAATCTTCGGTAGTGGCATGTTGTCGCGAGCTGGATGGTAATCCCCGGGAATCTCAGCTGTATGCCACTGTGGACCTGGCCAGCGCATCCCACCGCCTGCGCACTGGGCAGTCGCTGCTGAAAGCGTTGTGCGCGACGTGCTCCGCTTTGGCTCGCTGACAGTTCCGGCACGAAGGTGCCCCGCCAGCGAGCTTCTCGGCGCAGTCGGTGCTCATGTGCGGCCCCCCACAGTGGCTACAGACATCGGCGGACTCTGTGCAGAATCGTTTGCTGTGGCCGTATCCCAGACACTTGGTACACTGCACCAGCGGTGACTGGTCGGCCACGCGGATGTGCTGCAAATCGATATGCACAGATCCCGCCGCGATTGCCCTTTGGTAGATTGCCGGGGAAACACTCACGACAACATGATTCGTGTGCAGGTTTCGGGATTTCTTTTTATAACGGATGACGACACGGTCCTCCCCTTCGCGGAGGTCACGAAAAATATCCCCGTTCTGCTTCCTCAGTGCCTTCAGGACGTCCTCGTCGCTGTTAAGCAGGAGGACGTCCTTCATCACGAGGAGCGGGTCCTTATTTTTCATGTCCTCCGCGATGAGGAGGCCTCCCGTACCCTCAATCCTCTCTTTGACCTTCTTTCTTTCCTCTTCGGTCGCACAGCCCATTATGACTTTCTGGTTTTTCGCCTTTCTAATTTTCTCTACTTTTACCCAGCCCTCCTTGGCGTTGACGGCGTCCCTGACCCTCCGCAGCACCTCCTCTCCTGTCTCCATCGCGTCCTTGGACGAGACTACGATGGAGTGCAGGGCCGACCTGGTCGGCTGCTGGACGGTCCGGGCCGCCGCCACGCTGGCGTAGGTTGTCGTGTTGGCTGTGTCCTGCTGTTTCACTACCTGTTCCTTGATGTCTTCCAATTTTCTACTATTTTCCAGCAAAAGTCTCCTGTTCTCTCTTATTTCCTCCACTATCCTGTCCTGATCCACTCTCTCTTCCCTATCCTTTTCCTCTTCTCTTTCCGGTTCAGGCTCAACCAGTGTCTTTCCGGGAGCCTTCCCCTTCCTCTCCAACTCCGCTTCCTTTACTAACTGGTAGAGTCGATCCAGAGCCTGTGTGACGTCAGTTTTTATGTCACCCCTAAGGTTCCTGGCTGTTCCTAGGCTCATCTTCGCCTTCTGGAGACAGGCTCTGGCATCGGCTGTCCGGTCTTTAGTGGGTGGTTTAGGTGAGCACGCCGAAGCGGCCTCGGTAGATGCCCGACGCACTGTCGCCGGCTTCTTCGGGGCCTTCGGAGGCTCGGCCCGCGGCGGCGTTGAGTCGGACGCAGACGAAAGCCCAGCTTTCCCTGCCTCCCACTCGCCGACGCTGCGTCTCACCTTTCCCGGTCTTCGGATCGGCGGGGAATCAGGAGACTTTTGCTGGATATCATCATTTGTCCTCTTAGCTGGCGTACGAAACCCAAACATGATGCTAGAGGTGTACGTCAGTTACAAATAAAAACACAAGTAAACACAATAAAATATATAGTCAAAAGACCGCGTAAAATAAAATAAGATAAAAAGTTTGTAAAAGTTGTATAAAGTGTATATAATATAATGTCAAATTTATTTACAGATGGTTCCCGAGCAAGCAGTGCAGCCGTCGCAGTCTGGTAAGTTACTAGGTAGTTGTCTCTTATACTAATTGTCGTCTTTTTACTTTTCAGGTACCAGCTACAACGGCAGCTCAGTCGGGAGCGGTCGATTTTTACAAAAAATTGTAAAATAAAATGGTTTACTTGTCTAAAATAAACTAAAACTACTTAAAACTAAACTCAAACTTCGTCAAACTGTCCCTCAGTGACAGCCCTGGCCTATACAACCCAAAAAGAAAATATTAATTTTTGGTCAAATCCAAAAAGTTTACCTAGTAAATGACTAAAGGGTGGGTGGGCGGGCAAATTTTTCGATTTGTATGCGTCGGATCGCAACAAATGAGGTGTCCACGGATAGGGCTCGTCGAGACGGAC
This sequence comes from Ostrinia nubilalis, assembly GCF_963855985.1. Taxonomy (NCBI): domain Eukaryota; kingdom Metazoa; phylum Arthropoda; class Insecta; order Lepidoptera; family Crambidae; genus Ostrinia; species Ostrinia nubilalis. Next base: position 19,961 of record NC_087115.1, on the reverse strand, counting down.
AAAATAAGACGGTCAACGCCTGGGGTCGCCCTGAAAAATTTTGAAAAAGACGTCCAAAAACCGTTTCCGAAAACCTAAAATCCGCCAAAAAAGCAAGTTCTAGTATGGAACGATATCAATCGAACGTCAGGGGAGTGCTAAGCCGAAAGGGGTGAGTCTATTAAAGCGAAAAAATTTTGAAAAACGGACCAAAAATACCAAAGTTGTAAATTTTTGTATGAAAATATTCTAAGTCAATATTAAAAATTTGAAAAGTCGAAAATTTCCACGAAAATCGATTTTTCGCGTGTCTAACGTCACGAGGGTGTTTACTAAAAATATTACGCACAATTTGATGTATATAAAGTGGGGGTGCGTTTAAATTTTGAAGAAAATTTGAGTTACTTTTGTTTGCAAATCGATTTACCACATCACCTCGGTATGACCCAAAATTTCGACTGTCCTGCAAATTCCTCGATTTGTATGCGTCGGATCGCAACAAATGAGGTGTCCACGGATAGGGCTCGTCGAGACGGACAAAATAAGACGGTCAACGCCTGGGGTCGCCCTGAAAAATTTTGAAAAAGACGTCCAAAAACCGTTTCCGAAAACCTAAAATCCGCCAAAAAAGCAAGTTCTAGTATGGAACGATATCAATCGAACGTCAGGGGAGTGCTAAGCCGAAAGGGGTGAGTCTATTAAAGCGAAAAAATTTTGAAAAACGGACCAAAAATACCAAAGTTGTAAATTTTTGTATGAAAATATTCTAAGTCAATATTAAAAATTTGAAAAGTCGAAAATTTCCACGAAAATCGATTTTTCGCGTGTCTAACGTCACGAGGGTGTTTACTAAAAATATTACGCACAATTTGATGTATATAAAGTGGGGGTGCGTTTAAATTTTGAAGAAAATTTGAGTTACTTTTGTTTGCAAATCGATTTACCACATCACCTCGGTATGACCCAAAATTTCGACTGTCCTGCAAATTCCTCGATTTGTATGCGTCGGATCGCAACAAATGAGGTGTCCACGGATAGGGCTCGTCGAGACGGACAAAATAAGACGGTCAACGCCTGGGGTCGCCCTGAAAAATTTTGAAAAAGACGTCCAAAAACCGTTTCCGAAAACCTAAAATCCGCCAAAAAAGCAAGTTCTAGTATGGAACGATATCAATCGAACGTCAGGGGAGTGCTAAGCCGAAAGGGGTGAGTCTATTAAAGCGAAAAAATTTTGAAAAACGGACCAAAAATACCAAAGTTGTAAATTTTTGTATGAAAATATTCTAAGTCAATATTAAAAATTTGAAAAGTCGAAAATTTCCACGAAAATCGATTTTTCGCGTGTCTAACGTCACGAGGGTGTTTACTAAAAATATTACGCACAATTTGATGTATATAACGTAGGGGTGCGTTTAAATTTTGAAGAAAATTTGAGTTGATTTTGTTTGTAAATCGATTCACCACATCACCTCGGTATGACCCAAAATTTCGACTGTCCTGCAAATTCCTCGATTTGTATGCGTCGGATCGCAACAAATGAGGTGTCCACGGATAGGGCTCGTCGAGACGGACAAAATAAGACGGTCAACGCCTGGGGTCGCCCTGAAAAATTTTGAAAAAGACGTCCAAAAACCGTTTCCGAAAACCTAAAATCCGCCAAAAAAGCAAGTTCTAGTATGGAACGATATCAATCGAACGTCAGGGGAGTGCTAAGCCGAAAGGGGTGAGTCTATTAAAGCGAAAAAATTTTGAAAAACGGACCAAAAATACCAAAGTTGTAAATTTTTGTATGAAAATATTCTAAGTCAATATTAAAAATTTGAAAAGTCGAAAATTTCCACGAAAATCGATTTTTCGCGTGTCTAACGTCACGAGGGTGTTTACTAAAAATATTACGCACAATTTGATGTATATAACGTAGGGGTGCGTTTAAATTTTGAAGAAAATTTGAGTTGATTTTGTTTGTAAATCGATTCACCACATCACCTCGGTATGACCCAAAATTTCGACTGTCCTGCAAATTCCTCGATTTGTATGCGTCGGATCGCAACAAATGAGGTATCCACGGATAGGGCTCGTCGAGACGGACAAAATAAGACGGTCAACGCCTGGGGTCGCCCTGAAAAATTTTGAAAAAGACGTCCAAAAACCGTTTCAGAAATCCTAAAATCCGCCAAAAAAGCAAGTTTTAGTATGGAACGATATCAATCGAACGTCAGGGGAGTGCTAAGCCGAAAGGGGTGAGTCTATTAAAGCGAAAAAATTTTGAAAAACGGACCAAAAATACCAAAGTTGTAAATTTTTGTATGAAAATATTCTAAGTCAATATTAAAAATTTGAAAAGTCGAAAATTTCCACGAAAATCGATTTTTCGCGTGTCAAACGTCACGAGGGTGTTTACTAAAAATATTACGCACAATTTGATGTATATAAAGTGGGGGTGCGTTTAAATTTTGAAGAAAATTTGAGTTGGTTTTGTTTGGAAATCGATTTACCACATCACCTCGGTATGACCCAAAATTTCGACTGTCCTGCAAATTCCTCGATTTGTATGCGTCGGATCGCAACAAATGAGGTGTCCACGGATAGGGCTCGTCGAGACGGACAAAATAAGACGGTCAACGCCTGGGGTCGCCCTGAAAAATTTTGAAAAAGACGTCCAAAAACCGTTTCAGAAATCCTAAAAACCGCCAAAAAAGCAAGTTTCAGTATGGAACGATATCAATCGAACGTCAGGGGAGTGCTAAGCCGAAAGGGGTGAGTCTATTAAAGCGAAAAAATTTTGAAAAACGGACCAAAAATACCAAAGTTGTAAATTTTTGTATGAAAATATTCTAAGTCAATATTAAAAATTTGAAAAGTCGAAAATTTCCACGAAAATCGATTTTTCGCGTGTCAAACGTCACGAGGGTGTTTACTAAAAATATTACGCACAATTTGATGTATATAAAGTGGGGGTGCGTTTAAATTTTGAAGAAAATTTGAGTTGGGTTAGGTTAGGTTAGGTTAGGTTAGGTTAGGTTAGGTTAGGTTAGGTTAGGTTAGGTTAGGTTAGGTTAGGTTAGGTTAGGTTAGGTTAGGTTAGGTTAGGTTAGGTTAGGTTAGGTTAGGTTAGGTTAGGTTAGGTTAGGTTAGGTTAGGTTAGGTTAGGTTAGGTTAGGTTAGGTTAGGTTAGGTTAGGTTAGGTTAGGTTAGGTTAGGTTAGGTTAGGTTAGGTTAGGTTAGGTTAGGTTAGGTTAGGTTAGGTTAGGTTAGGTTAGGTTAGGTTAGGTTAGGTTAGGTTAGGTTAGGTTAGGTTAGGTTAGGTTAGGTTAGGTTAGGTTAGGTTAGGTTAGGTTAGGTTAGGTTAGGTTAGGTTAGGTTAGGTTAGGTTAGGTTAGGTTAGGTTAGGTTAGGTTAGGTTAGGTTAGGTTAGGTTAGGTTAGGTTAGGTTAGGTTAGGTTAGGTTAGGTTAGGTTAGGTTAGGTTAGGTTAGGTTAGGTTAGGTTAGGTTAGGTTAGGTTAGGTTAGGTTAGGTTAGGTTAGGTTAGGTTAGGTTAGGTTAGGTTAGGTTAGGTTAGGTTAGGTTAGGTTAGGTTAGGTTAGGTTAGGTTAGGTTAGGTTAGGTTAGGTTAGGTTAGGTTAGGTTAGGTTAGGTTAGGTTAGGTTAGGTTAGGTTAGGTTAGGTTAGGTTAGGTTAGGTTAGGTTAGGTTAGGTTAGGTTAGGTTAGGTTAGGTTAGGTTAGGTTAGGTTAGGTTAGGTTAGGTTAGGTTAGGTTAGGTTAGGTTAGGTTAGGTTAGGTTAGGTTAGGTTAGGTTAGGTTAGGTTAGGTTAGGTTAGGTTAGGTTAGGTTAGGTTAGGTTAGGTTAGGTTAGGTTAGGTTAGGTTAGGTTAGGTTAGGTTAGGTTAGGTTAGGTTAGGTTAGGTTAGGTTAGGTTAGGTTAGGTTAGGTTAGGTTAGGTTAGGTTAGGTTAGGTTAGGTTAGGTTAGGTTAGGTTAGGTTAGGTTAGGTTAGGTTAGGTTAGGTTAGGTTAGGTTAGGTTAGGTTAGGTTAGGTTAGGTTAGGTTAGGTTAGGTTAGGTTAGGTTAGGTTAGGTTAGGTTAGGTTAGGTTAGGTTAGGTTAGGTTAGGTTAGGTTAGGTTAGGTTAGGTTAGGTTAGGTTAGGTTAGGTTAGGTTAGGTTAGGTTAGGTTAGGTTAGGTTAGGTTAGGTTAGGTTAGGTTAGGTTAGGTTAGGTTAGGTTAGGTTAGGTTAGGTTAGGTTAGGTTAGGTTAGGTTAGGTTAGGTTAGGTTAGGTTAGGTTAGGTTAGGTTAGGTTAGGTTAGGTTAGGTTAGGTTAGGTTAGGTTAGGTTAGGTTAGGTTAGGTTAGGTTAGGTTAGGTTAGGTTAGGTTAGGTTAGGTTAGGTTAGGTTAGGTTAGGTTAGGTTAGGTTAGGTTAGGTTAGGTTAGGTTAGGTTAGGTTAGGTTAGGTTAGGTTAGGTTAGGTTAGGTTAGGTTAGGTTAGGTTAGGTTAGGTTAGGTTAGGTTAGGTTAGGTTAGGTTAGGTTAGGTTAGGTTAGGTTAGGTTAGGTTAGGTTAGGTTAGGTTAGGTTAGGTTAGGTTAGGTTAGGTTAGGTTAGGTTAGGTTAGGTTAGGTTAGGTTAGGTTAGGTTAGGTTAGGTTAGGTTAGGTTAGGTTAGGTTAGGTTAGGTTAGGTTAGGTTAGGTTAGGTTAGGTTAGGTTAGGTTAGGTTAGGTTAGGTTAGGTTAGGTTAGGTTAGGTTAGGTTAGGTTAGGTTAGGTTAGGTTAGGTTAGGTTAGGTTAGGTTAGGTTAGGTTAGGTTAGGTTAGGTTAGGTTAGGTTAGGTTAGGTTAGGTTAGGTTAGGTTAGGTTAGGTTAGGTTAGGTTAGGTTAGGTTAGGTTAGGTTAGGTTAGGTTAGGTTAGGTTAGGTTAGGTTAGGTTAGGTTAGGTTAGGTTAGGTTAGGTTAGGTTAGGTTAGGTTAGGTTAGGTTAGGTTAGGTTAGGTTAGGTTAGGTTAGGTTAGGTTAGGTTAGGTTAGGTTAGGTTAGGTTAGGTTAGGTTAGGTTAGGTTAGGTTAGGTTAGGTTAGGTTAGGTTAGGTTAGGTTAGGTTAGGTTAGGTTAGGTTAGGTTAGGTTAGGTTAGGTTAGGTTAGGTTAGGTTAGGTTAGGTTAGGTTAGGTTAGGTTAGGTTAGGTTAGGTTAGGTTAGGTTAGGTTAGGTTAGGTTAGGTTAGGTTAGGTTAGGTTAGGTTAGGTTAGGTTAGGTTAGGTTAGGTTAGGTTAGGTTAGGTTAGGTTAGGTTAGGTTAGGTTAGGTTAGGTTAGGTTAGGTTAGGTTAGGTTAGGTTAGGTTAGGTTAGGTTAGGTTAGGTTAGGTTAGGTTAGGTTAGGTTAGGTTAGGTTAGGTTAGGTTAGGTTAGGTTAGGTTAGGTTAGGTTAGGTTAGGTTAGGTTAGGTTAGGTTAGGTTAGGTTAGGTTAGGTTAGGTTAGGTTAGGTTAGGTTAGGTTAGGTTAGGTTAGGTTAGGTTAGGTTAGGTTAGGTTAGGTTAGGTTAGGTTAGGTTAGGTTAGGTTAGGTTAGGTTAGGTTAGGTTAGGTTAGGTTAGGTTAGGTTAGGTTAGGTTAGGTTAGGTTAGGTTAGGTTAGGTTAGGTTAGGTTAGGTTAGGTTAGGTTAGGTTAGGTTAGGTTAGGTTAGGTTAGGTTAGGTTAGGTTAGGTTAGGTTAGGTTAGGTTAGGTTAGGTTAGGTTAGGTTAGGTTAGGTTAGGTTAGGTTAGGTTAGGTTAGGTTAGGTTAGGTTAGGTTAGGTTAGGTTAGGTTAGGTTAGGTTAGGTTAGGTTAGGTTAGGTTAGGTTAGGTTAGGTTAGGTTAGGTTAGGTTAGGTTAGGTTAGGTTAGGTTAGGTTAGGTTAGGTTAGGTTAGGTTAGGTTAGGTTAGGTTAGGTTAGGTTAGGTTAGGTTAGGTTAGGTTAGGTTAGGTTAGGTTAGGTTAGGTTAGGTTAGGTTAGGTTAGGTTAGGTTAGGTTAGGTTAGGTTAGGTTAGGTTAGGTTAGGTTAGGTTAGGTTAGGTTAGGTTAGGTTAGGTTAGGTTAGGTTAGGTTAGGTTAGGTTAGGTTAGGTTAGGTTAGGTTAGGTTAGGTTAGGTTAGGTTAGGTTAGGTTAGGTTAGGTTAGGTTAGGTTAGGTTAGGTTAGGTTAGGTTAGGTTAGGTTAGGTTAGGTTAGGTTAGGTTAGGTTAGGTTAGGTTAGGTTAGGTTAGGTTAGGTTAGGTTAGGTTAGGTTAGGTTAGGTTAGGTTAGGTTAGGTTAGGTTAGGTTAGGTTAGGTTAGGTTAGGTTAGGTTAGGTTAGGTTAGGTTAGGTTAGGTTAGGTTAGGTTAGGTTAGGTTAGGTTAGGTTAGGTTAGGTTAGGTTAGGTTAGGTTAGGTTAGGTTAGGTTAGGTTAGGTTAGGTTAGGTTAGGTTAGGTTAGGTTAGGTTAGGTTAGGTTAGGTTAGGTTAGGTTAGGTTAGGTTAGGTTAGGTTAGGTTAGGTTAGGTTAGGTTAGGTTAGGTTAGGTTAGGTTAGGTTAGGTTAGGTTAGGTTAGGTTAGGTTAGGTTAGGTTAGGTTAGGTTAGGTTAGGTTAGGTTAGGTTAGGTTAGGTTAGGTTAGGTTAGGTTAGGTTAGGTTAGGTTAGGTTAGGTTAGGTTAGGTTAGGTTAGGTTAGGTTAGGTTAGGTTAGGTTAGGTTAGGTTAGGTTAGGTTAGGTTAGGTTAGGTTAGGTTAGGTTAGGTTAGGTTAGGTTAGGTTAGGTTAGGTTAGGTTAGGTTAGGTTAGGTTAGGTTAGGTTAGGTTAGGTTAGGTTAGGTTAGGTTAGGTTAGGTTAGGTTAGGTTAGGTTAGGTTAGGTTAGGTTAGGTTAGGTTAGGTTAGGTTAGGTTAGGTTAGGTTAGGTTAGGTTAGGTTAGGTTAGGTTAGGTTAGGTTAGGTTAGGTTAGGTTAGGTTAGGTTAGGTTAGGTTAGGTTAGGTTAGGTTAGGTTAGGTTAGGTTAGGTTAGGTTAGGTTAGGTTAGGTTAGGTTAGGTTAGGTTAGGTTAGGTTAGGTTAGGTTAGGTTAGGTTAGGTTAGGTTAGGTTAGGTTAGGTTAGGTTAGGTTAGGTTAGGTTAGGTTAGGTTAGGTTAGGTTAGGTTAGGTTAGGTTAGGTTAGGTTAGGTTAGGTTAGGTTAGGTTAGGTTAGGTTAGGTTAGGTTAGGTTAGGTTAGGTTAGGTTAGGTTAGGTTAGGTTAGGTTAGGTTAGGTTAGGTTAGGTTAGGTTAGGTTAGGTTAGGTTAGGTTAGGTTAGGTTAGGTTAGGTTAGGTTAGGTTAGGTTAGGTTAGGTTAGGTTAGGTTAGGTTAGGTTAGGTTAGGTTAGGTTAGGTTAGGTTAGGTTAGGTTAGGTTAGGTTAGGTTAGGTTAGGTTAGGTTAGGTTAGGTTAGGTTAGGTTAGGTTAGGTTAGGTTAGGTTAGGTTAGGTTAGGTTAGGTTAGGTTAGGTTAGGTTAGGTTAGGTTAGGTTAGGTTAGGTTAGGTTAGGTTAGGTTAGGTTAGGTTAGGTTAGGTTAGGTTAGGTTAGGTTAGGTTAGGTTAGGTTAGGTTAGGTTAGGTTAGGTTAGGTTAGGTTAGGTTAGGTTAGGTTAGGTTAGGTTAGGTTAGGTTAGGTTAGGTTAGGTTAGGTTAGGTTAGGTTAGGTTAGGTTAGGTTAGGTTAGGTTAGGTTAGGTTAGGTTAGGTTAGGTTAGGTTAGGTTAGGTTAGGTTAGGTTAGGTTAGGTTAGGTTAGGTTAGGTTAGGTTAGGTTAGGTTAGGTTAGGTTAGGTTAGGTTAGGTTAGGTTAGGTTAGGTTAGGTTAGGTTAGGTTAGGTTAGGTTAGGTTAGGTTAGGTTAGGTTAGGTTAGGTTAGGTTAGGTTAGGTTAGGTTAGGTTAGGTTAGGTTAGGTTAGGTTAGGTTAGGTTAGGTTAGGTTAGGTTAGGTTAGGTTAGGTTAGGTTAGGTTAGGTTAGGTTAGGTTAGGTTAGGTTAGGTTAGGTTAGGTTAGGTTAGGTTAGGTTAGGTTAGGTTAGGTTAGGTTAGGTTAGGTTAGGTTAGGTTAGGTTAGGTTAGGTTAGGTTAGGTTAGGTTAGGTTAGGTTAGGTTAGGTTAGGTTAGGTTAGGTTAGGTTAGGTTAGGTTAGGTTAGGTTAGGTTAGGTTAGGTTAGGTTAGGTTAGGTTAGGTTAGGTTAGGTTAGGTTAGGTTAGGTTAGGTTAGGTTAGGTTAGGTTAGGTTAGGTTAGGTTAGGTTAGGTTAGGTTAGGTTAGGTTAGGTTAGGTTAGGTTAGGTTAGGTTAGGTTAGGTTAGGTTAGGTTAGGTTAGGTTAGGTTAGGTTAGGTTAGGTTAGGTTAGGTTAGGTTAGGTTAGGTTAGGTTAGGTTAGGTTAGGTTAGGTTAGGTTAGGTTAGGTTAGGTTAGGTTAGGTTAGGTTAGGTTAGGTTAGGTTAGGTTAGGTTAGGTTAGGTTAGGTTAGGTTAGGTTAGGTTAGGTTAGGTTAGGTTAGGTTAGGTTAGGTTAGGTTAGGTTAGGTTAGGTTAGGTTAGGTTAGGTTAGGTTAGGTTAGGTTAGGTTAGGTTAGGTTAGGTTAGGTTAGGTTAGGTTAGGTTAGGTTAGGTTAGGTTAGGTTAGGTTAGGTTAGGTTAGGTTAGGTTAGGTTAGGTTAGGTTAGGTTAGGTTAGGTTAGGTTAGGTTAGGTTAGGTTAGGTTAGGTTAGGTTAGGTTAGGTTAGGTTAGGTTAGGTTAGGTTAGGTTAGGTTAGGTTAGGTTAGGTTAGGTTAGGTTAGGTTAGGTTAGGTTAGGTTAGGTTAGGTTAGGTTAGGTTAGGTTAGGTTAGGTTAGGTTAGGTTAGGTTAGGTTAGGTTAGGTTAGGTTAGGTTAGGTTAGGTTAGGTTAGGTTAGGTTAGGTTAGGTTAGGTTAGGTTAGGTTAGGTTAGGTTAGGTTAGGTTAGGTTAGGTTAGGTTAGGTTAGGTTAGGTTAGGTTAGGTTAGGTTAGGTTAGGTTAGGTTAGGTTAGGTTAGGTTAGGTTAGGTTAGGTTAGGTTAGGTTAGGTTAGGTTAGGTTAGGTTAGGTTAGGTTAGGTTAGGTTAGGTTAGGTTAGGTTAGGTTAGGTTAGGTTAGGTTAGGTTAGGTTAGGTTAGGTTAGGTTAGGTTAGGTTAGGTTAGGTTAGGTTAGGTTAGGTTAGGTTAGGTTAGGTTAGGTTAGGTTAGGTTAGGTTAGGTTAGGTTAGGTTAGGTTAGGTTAGGTTAGGTTAGGTTAGGTTAGGTTAGGTTAGGTTAGGTTAGGTTAGGTTAGGTTAGGTTAGGTTAGGTTAGGTTAGGTTAGGTTAGGTTAGGTTAGGTTAGGTTAGGTTAGGTTAGGTTAGGTTAGGTTAGGTTAGGTTAGGTTAGGTTAGGTTAGGTTAGGTTAGGTTAGGTTAGGTTAGGTTAGGTTAGGTTAGGTTAGGTTAGGTTAGGTTAGGTTAGGTTAGGTTAGGTTAGGTTAGGTTAGGTTAGGTTAGGTTAGGTTAGGTTAGGTTAGGTTAGGTTAGGTTAGGTTAGGTTAGGTTAGGTTAGGTTAGGTTAGGTTAGGTTAGGTTAGGTTAGGTTAGGTTAGGTTAGGTTAGGTTAGGTTAGGTTAGGTTAGGTTAGGTTAGGTTAGGTTAGGTTAGGTTAGGTTAGGTTAGGTTAGGTTAGGTTAGGTTAGGTTAGGTTAGGTTAGGTTAGGTTAGGTTAGGTTAGGTTAGGTTAGGTTAGGTTAGGTTAGGTTAGGTTAGGTTAGGTTAGGTTAGGTTAGGTTAGGTTAGGTTAGGTTAGGTTAGGTTAGGTTAGGTTAGGTTAGGTTAGGTTAGGTTAGGTTAGGTTAGGTTAGGTTAGGTTAGGTTAGGTTAGGTTAGGTTAGGTTAGGTTAGGTTAGGTTAGGTTAGGTTAGGTTAGGTTAGGTTAGGTTAGGTTAGGTTAGGTTAGGTTAGGTTAGGTTAGGTTAGGTTAGGTTAGGTTAGGTTAGGTTAGGTTAGGTTAGGTTAGGTTAGGTTAGGTTAGGTTAGGTTAGGTTAGGTTAGGTTAGGTTAGGTTAGGTTAGGTTAGGTTAGGTTAGGTTAGGTTAGGTTAGGTTAGGTTAGGTTAGGTTAGGTTAGGTTAGGTTAGGTTAGGTTAGGTTAGGTTAGGTTAGGTTAGGTTAGGTTAGGTTAGGTTAGGTTAGGTTAGGTTAGGTTAGGTTAGGTTAGGTTAGGTTAGGTTAGGTTAGGTTAGGTTAGGTTAGGTTAGGTTAGGTTAGGTTAGGTTAGGTTAGGTTAGGTTAGGTTAGGTTAGGTTAGGTTAGGTTAGGTTAGGTTAGGTTAGGTTAGGTTAGGTTAGGTTAGGTTAGGTTAGGTTAGGTTAGGTTAGGTTAGGTTAGGTTAGGTTAGGTTAGGTTAGGTTAGGTTAGGTTAGGTTAGGTTAGGTTAGGTTAGGTTAGGTTAGGTTAGGTTAGGTTAGGTTAGGTTAGGTTAGGTTAGGTTAGGTTAGGTTAGGTTAGGTTAGGTTAGGTTAGGTTAGGTTAGGTTAGGTTAGGTTAGGTTAGGTTAGGTTAGGTTAGGTTAGGTTAGGTTAGGTTAGGTTAGGTTAGGTTAGGTTAGGTTAGGTTAGGTTAGGTTAGGTTAGGTTAGGTTAGGTTAGGTTAGGTTAGGTTAGGTTAGGTTAGGTTAGGTTAGGTTAGGTTAGGTTAGGTTAGGTTAGGTTAGGTTAGGTTAGGTTAGGTTAGGTTAGGTTAGGTTAGGTTAGGTTAGGTTAGGTTAGGTTAGGTTAGGTTAGGTTAGGTTAGGTTAGGTTAGGTTAGGTTAGGTTAGGTTAGGTTAGGTTAGGTTAGGTTAGGTTAGGTTAGGTTAGGTTAGGTTAGGTTAGGTTAGGTTAGGTTAGGTTAGGTTAGGTTAGGTTAGGTTAGGTTAGGTTAGGTTAGGTTAGGTTAGGTTAGGTTAGGTTAGGTTAGGTTAGGTTAGGTTAGGTTAGGTTAGGTTAGGTTAGGTTAGGTTAGGTTAGGTTAGGTTAGGTTAGGTTAGGTTAGGTTAGGTTAGGTTAGGTTAGGTTAGGTTAGGTTAGGTTAGGTTAGGTTAGGTTAGGTTAGGTTAGGTTAGGTTAGGTTAGGTTAGGTTAGGTTAGGTTAGGTTAGGTTAGGTTAGGTTAGGTTAGGTTAGGTTAGGTTAGGTTAGGTTAGGTTAGGTTAGGTTAGGTTAGGTTAGGTTAGGTTAGGTTAGGTTAGGTTAGGTTAGGTTAGGTTAGGTTAGGTTAGGTTAGGTTAGGTTAGGTTAGGTTAGGTTAGGTTAGGTTAGGTTAGGTTAGGTTAGGTTAGGTTAGGTTAGGTTAGGTTAGGTTAGGTTAGGTTAGGTTAGGTTAGGTTAGGTTAGGTTAGGTTAGGTTAGGTTAGGTTAGGTTAGGTTAGGTTAGGTTAGGTTAGGTTAGGTTAGGTTAGGTTAGGTTAGGTTAGGTTAGGTTAGGTTAGGTTAGGTTAGGTTAGGTTAGGTTAGGTTAGGTTAGGTTAGGTTAGGTTAGGTTAGGTTAGGTTAGGTTAGGTTAGGTTAGGTTAGGTTAGGTTAGGTTAGGTTAGGTTAGGTTAGGTTAGGTTAGGTTAGGTTAGGTTAGGTTAGGTTAGGTTAGGTTAGGTTAGGTTAGGTTAGGTTAGGTTAGGTTAGGTTAGGTTAGGTTAGGTTAGGTTAGGTTAGGTTAGGTTAGGTTAGGTTAGGTTAGGTTAGGTTAGGTTAGGTTAGGTTAGGTTAGGTTAGGTTAGGTTAGGTTAGGTTAGGTTAGGTTAGGTTAGGTTAGGTTAGGTTAGGTTAGGTTAGGTTAGGTTAGGTTAGGTTAGGTTAGGTTAGGTTAGGTTAGGTTAGGTTAGGTTAGGTTAGGTTAGGTTAGGTTAGGTTAGGTTAGGTTAGGTTAGGTTAGGTTAGGTTAGGTTAGGTTAGGTTAGGTTAGGTTAGGTTAGGTTAGGTTAGGTTAGGTTAGGTTAGGTTAGGTTAGGTTAGGTTAGGTTAGGTTAGGTTAGGTTAGGTTAGGTTAGGTTAGGTTAGGTTAGGTTAGGTTAGGTTAGGTTAGGTTAGGTTAGGTTAGGTTAGGTTAGGTTAGGTTAGGTTAGGTTAGGTTAGGTTAGGTTAGGTTAGGTTAGGTTAGGTTAGGTTAGGTTAGGTTAGGTTAGGTTAGGTTAGGTTAGGTTAGGTTAGGTTAGGTTAGGTTAGGTTAGGTTAGGTTAGGTTAGGTTAGGTTAGGTTAGGTTAGGTTAGGTTAGGTTAGGTTAGGTTAGGTTAGGTTAGGTTAGGTTAGGTTAGGTTAGGTTAGGTTAGGTTAGGTTAGGTTAGGTTAGGTTAGGTTAGGTTAGGTTAGGTTAGGTTAGGTTAGGTTAGGTTAGGTTAGGTTAGGTTAGGTTAGGTTAGGTTAGGTTAGGTTAGGTTAGGTTAGGTTAGGTTAGGTTAGGTTAGGTTAGGTTAGGTTAGGTTAGGTTAGGTTAGGTTAGGTTAGGT